>NC_086450.1:443156774-443186774 GCF_028390025.1 Pseudophryne corroboree
ATTTAATGGCACTGCTCCTGGGGGGGAGTGACTTCACAAAGCGTACTGACAACCTGGTTTAGAGCTGATACACACATATACATAGACAGGGCAGGGGTCAAACTTTATACTGACCTGTGGGGAGGTTTTTCGGGCATGCCTGCTGTTTTCTCCAAACACCTAGTGACAGCTGCATTTCCTCCTATGCTGGGCAGCTCAGACTCTGTGCTCCACGCATAGCAGCTCTGACTTGCACAGCATTTAGTGCCCAGTGCCCACTGCAATCAAATGCTGAGGAACGATGGGGGTCGTGAATGGGCTTCAAGTGACTGTCTGAGGGTCACAGCCTCATACAAATGGGCGGAGTTTCGGACGTCCAGGAGGCAGAGCTTTGGCCGTCAAGGGGGCGGGGTTTTCCGACTGCCCCATGGGTAGATGGGACCTATGCTGATCGTGGTGGTTGGTTGAGCCTGGGTGAGGAGGAGGTGAGGGATAGGGAGGGGAGCGACCGGAAGATGAGTGGGCTATTGCTGTGGGTCGTGACAGGAGTTTTTCCTCCTGTCACCACTGACTGCACAGCACTGCAAGGGATCCTGTGGGCCTGTTTGCATGGGCGGGCCTGGAGCTGCAGCTCCACCCGCCCCATTGTTAATCCGGCCCTGTACAGCTGTAGTGCAGCTCAATGCCCTACCATAGTAGGGCGTTGAGGTGTAGCTCAACGCCCTACCATAGTATGCGGCTGGATTTCTAGAGTAATGGTAAAATGGTCTGATGAGATTCTGAAGGGGCTGCTTTCACTACCCCAGGAAGAGATCGTTACATTACTACAACACATCCAAGATGCTGCAAACTCTGAGTGAGGCTGTTAAGGAACTTAGTATCGTTAATGGCCGTACCACCGCTATGGCAGTATCGGCTCATAGAGCCCTATGGCTGCGACACTGGTGAGCAAATGCTGATTCTAAAAAAGGGGTTGAGAACCTTCCTTTTACAGGTGATGCCTTGTTTTGGGAAGAGCTGAACAAGTGGATATCTCAGGCAACTGCAGGTAAATCTACATATCTGCCGTCTGCCCCGCCACCTGCCAGGCGTTCCTATCCTGGACCCTCCCTGCAGTCCTTTCGGGTGGCCAGATTCAGAGGCAAAGCCAGAGGTGCCTCCAATGCTGCTAGTGGATCTCGCGGTAAGTCCCATAAACCAGCAGCTACTGGACGTGCAGACCAAGGATACTGGCTGGAATTCCAGGAACTCCCTCCTCTCAGATTCTTCAGGTCAGGCTTTCCAGCTTCACAGGAAGCAAGGGTTTCCTTACAGCAGGCAGTGCAAAAGCTGCTTTGTACAGGAGTTACTGTTCCAGTGCCTCCTCAGCTGCTCACAAAGGAGTTTTACTCAAGTCTCTTTGTGGTTCCGAAGCCGGACGGCTCTGTACGGCCGATCTTGAACCTCAAATCCCTGAACTTGTATCTTCGGGTGTTCAAGATGGAATCTCTAAGAGCAGAGATACCGAATCTGGAGGAGGGAGAGTTTCTGGTGTCCCTGGATATAAAGGACGAACACCTACATATCCCAATTTGGCCCCCTCATCAAGCGTTCCTCAAGTTCGTGATTCTGGACTAGCATTTCCAGTTCCAGGCCTTACCCTTCGATCTCTCCAAAGCCCCAAGGGTATTCACAAAGGTCATGGCGGAAATGATGCTACAACCGCACATGAGGGGTGTCCAAATAATTCCGTACCTGGACGATCTCCTGATAAAGGCGGTGTCCAGGGAACAACTACTACACAGTATCGACTTGACTACTCGCTTGCTTACGGATCTCGGATGGATACTCAATTTCCAGAAATCTCACTTGGAACCGTCTCAGAAAATTCAGTTCCTGGGGATGATCCTGGATACGATGTCTCAGAAGGTTTACTCCCCATGGACAAGGCTTTGACTATTCAGTCTATGGTCCGGTCGGTGCTGAAACCTGCGTGATCTCATTTCATCTTTGCATCCGATTGCTGGGCAAGATGGTGGCCTCTTACGAGGCGATACAGTACGGCAGGTTCCATGCGTGACTGTTTCAACTGAGTTTGCTGGACAAATGGTCGGGATCTCACCTGCACATGCATCAGCATATAACCCTGTCACCGAAAGCACGGATATCCCTGCTATGGTGACTACAAGTCCCCTATCTGGTGGAGGGTCAGAGTTTCAACACCCAGTCATTGACGCTGTTGACAACAGATGCCAGCCTCCGGGGTTAGAGGTCAGTGACTCAAGGAGCGCAGTTCCAGGGGACATGGTCGTTTCAGGAATCTGCTCTTCCAATCAACATCCTGGAACTTAGGGCAATTTACAATGCTCTAATACAGACCTCATCCCTCCTTTGGAGTCAGGCCTTCCAGGTGCAGTCAGACAACGCCACGGCAGTAGCGTACATCAAACGTCAGGGAGGAACAAGAAGCAGGGGCGCAATGCGAGAGGTGTCAAGTATACTCCTCTGGGCAGAAGCCAACGCAAGGGCCATCTCAGCCGTTTACATTCCAGGGGTGGACAACTGGGAAGCGGACTTCCTAAACAGGAACGGCCTCCATCCGGGGGAATGGGGCCTCCACCCTCAGGGGTTTCAATAACTTGTTCACCGGCGGGGATGTCCACAAATAGACCTGATGGCTTCTCGTCTCAACAAGAAGCTCCGTCGTTACTGCTCCAGAACGAGCGACCCGCAGGTGGTTGCGGTAGATGCTCTGACGACGCCATGGACTTACCAATTCGTTTACCTGTTTCCTCCAATTCCTCTAATCCCAAGACTTCTCAAAAGACTCAAAAAGGAGAGGGTTCAGGCAATTCTCATTGCCCCAGATTGGCCTCAAGGACCTTCTTCAACAAGGACTGTTTATCTATCCAGACTTACAGCGGCTAGGTTTGACGGCCTGGAAGTTGAGAGGGACATTTTAATCAGGAAGGGTCTTCCATCGAGGGTGGTTTCCACTATGGTTCAGGCCCGCAAGGTGGTTACCTCCAAACATTACCACCGTATTTGGAAGAAATATGTTTCTTGGTGTGAGGGTCGAAAATGTTCTCCTGTGGAATTTCGTCTGGGCTGGTTTCTACTGTTCCTGTAAGCAGGAGTGGATAAGGGCCTACGATTAGGCTCCATCAAGGTTCAGATTTCGGCTCTCTCTATCGTCTTCCAGAAACAACTGGCGGTACTTCCTGGAGTACAGACCTTTCTTAAGGGGGTGTTGAGCATTCAAACACCCTTTGTTCCTCCCACTGCTCCGTGGGACTTAAATGTGGTGTTGAACTTTCTCCAGTCGGATTGGTTTGAACCCTTGCATAGGGTTGACTTAAAATACCTAACATGAAAGACTGTTATGTGTTAGGCGCCGAGGGTCCGCTCGTCAGTGCGGCCGGCGCCTAGCAACGGGGACGCCACTGTCGGATCGTGTTCCCCGTTGCTGGGTCTAAGTTTATATCATCACTGGTTTCCTGGCTGTGTAGCATGCAGCTGCACGGCATGTTGTAATTATCACTCATCTGTTTCCCTGGCCATGCAGCTTGTCAGCTGCATGGCATTTAATCCAATCAGCCTCCAAACAGCTGATTGGAAGACTCTCTGTTAAAAGCACTCCCAGGACTCCTCACAGACGCCGGTGATAGCTTCCTGTTTGCCTGATTCTGCTGCAGAGAGAGTTCCCAGTCCCGGTCTGTTCGTTTGTTCCTGTTCTCAGTGATCCTGTACTCGGAAGTTACCATCTGTTCCTGGAGTCTGATCGAGCACCTTTAACATCTGGTGGCGTTCGTGAGTCGCGGCGCAGCCGTGTGTTGCGGCTTGTCCGCTACTATTTATTATTGTGTTTATTTTGAGTTCTGGAGCTTTGCGGAGGATTCCGCTTCCACAAGATCCACTCTGGTGTCCAGCGGTGCCGGATAGGAGTGTCGGATCCGTGGATCTTTGGTTGTCCTTTTCCCTGGCGGCTAGTCCGCACATACCTTTTGATTTAGTTTAGTTAGCTTGTAACCCCTGGCTTGGTTGCTTAGTCAGAGGGCCCCTTGTTATCACCCTGTCTCGGACTTCCCCTTGTCTCCCATTAAGACCTGCGGGGGCATCGGGGTTGGGCAGACATAATCCGCCCTTCGAACGCGGCTGCCATGGGCTCAAGCAACCATAGTCTCGCAGGGGATTTCTGATAACACGGGCGAGACAACGGAGTTAGGGCGCCAGGGGTTACTAGGCTCTCCAGCTCCCACAACCTGTATTTCATTCCTGTACTCAGATCTCTGCCATAAGATCTTCTCCAGTCTGGAGTACAGGAATCGTAACATTATCACCGGCCAGACAAAAGAAAAAATTTTCAACAGGAGTTAATTTTTTCACTTATCCAGTTGGGAGAATTTTGTCGGCCTCATGAATCCCACCGGTGTTGGGCCAAATCCTGGCCAGTTTTTGGTTAGTCAGATTCAGGAACTTACCCAGATGGTTCAGGATCTGTCCCTCCGGGTAAGCTCACAGGAAGATCTGTTACGGACTTCCCCGAGGGTCATCCCTGAACCAAAAATGCATCTGCCTGACCGTTTTTCTGGGGATAGAAAACAGTTTTTTAATTTTAAAGAGTCTTGTAAACTGTATTTTCGTTTAAGACCAGTTTCCTCAGGTACGGAGGCTCAGCGGGTTGGAATTATAATTTCTCTGCTTCAGGGGGATCCTCAGACCTGGGCTTTTGGTTTAAAGACAGACGATCCGGCCTTATCGTCTGTAGACGCCTTTTTGAAATCTTTAGGGCTATTGTATGACGACCCTGATAGAGAGGCATCCGCAGAAAGTCAGTTGCGTGCTCTAAGACAGGGTAGGAATCCTGCAGAGAATTATTGTACAGAGTTTCGCCGTTGGTCGAACGACTGTGGCTGGAATGATCCTGCCCTGCGCAGTCAGTTTCGCCTCGGCTTATCTGAATCTATAAAAGACAGCCTCCTTCAGTATCCCGCTCCTGAGAACCTTGATAAACTCATGGAGCTCTCTATTAAAATAGATCGTAGGCTCAGAGAGCGGAGGACTGAGAAAGGGGCATCTGTAGTTTCTTTTCCCTGTGTTTCTTCCGTTCCGGTAGACATGGAGGAGCCTATGCAGATTGGTCTCTCCAAATTGTCTCCGGAAGAAAGAACCAGGAGGCAAAATTCTGGTCTGTGTTTGTACTGCGGAGGTAAGGGACATTTTGCCCGTAGTTGCCCAAACAAGTCGGGAAACTTCCTGACCAAGTGAATAGTGAGGGGGTTCACTTTGGTCTACAGCTCATCTCCTCAAATAATTCACTATTGGTTCCTGCTAAAGTTTCTTATGACAGCCTCTGTTCCTCGGTCTCTGCTTTTGTGGACAGTGGAGCTGCAGGAAACTTTATGGACTTAACATGGGCCAAGGCCTTAGGTATTCCTCAGTTAACCTTAAGTAGGTGTATCACCATGCATGGTTTAGATGGGAGTCCCTTATCCAATGGGGTTATTTCTCTATGTACACCTCCTGTTTTGCTCTCGGTGGGAGCTCTACATTCTGAAAAGATTGAGTTTTTTCTTACCCATTGTCCAGCAGTTCCTGTGGTTCTGGGTCACCCTTGGCTGGCCTTTCATAATCCCATCATAGATTGGCAGTCTGGGGAGATCCTACAATGGAGTACCATCTGTGATAAAGAATGTATTACACTTCCTATCCGAGTAGCTGCTGCCAGGTCCGCACATATTCCTGGAGAATACCAAGATTTTTTGGATGTGTTTTCCAAGGGCAATGCGGATATTTTGCCTCCCCATAGGCCTTATGATTGTACCATTGAGTTAATTCCTGGTGCCACGTTGCCTAAAGGAAGGTTATATGCATTGTCTGGTCCTGAAACTGTGGCCATGAATGAGTATGTGAAAGAAAGTCTTGAGAAAGGGTTTATCAGGCCATCTAAATCCCCTTTAAGTGCAGGTTTTTTCTTCGTAGAGAAGAAGGATGGTTCCCTCAGACCCTGCATTGACTTTCGAGCCCTGAATAAAATCTCAGTAAAGAATACTTACCCTCTGCCTCTGATCTCTGTCCTCTTTGATCAGCTACGTTCGGCTGTTATTTTTTCTAAGATTGACCTGAGAGGAGCATATAATCTCATTAGAATCAGATCAGGGGATGAGTGGAAAACGGCATTCAGTACTCAATCAGGTCACTATGAGTATCTGGTCATGCCATTCGGCCTATCTAACGCTCCGGCAGTCTTTCAGGATCTCATTAATGATGTGCTCCGTGAGTTTCTGGGAAGATTCGTTGTGGTCTATTTAGACGACATTTTGATTTATTCTGACTCTATAGAACAACATGTTACCCAGGTGCGTCAGGTACTTAAGAAATTACGTGAAAATCACTTGTATGCCAAACCGGAGAAGTGTGAATTTCACGTCACGGAGGTATCCTTTTTAGGGTACATTATTTCCCCTCGGGGATTCCGAATGGAACCTAAGAAGCTCCAAGCCATCCTGAGTTGGGCGCAACCCACCAACTTAAAAGCAATTCAGCGCTTTTTAGGGTTTGCCAACTACTATAGAAGGTTTATTCACTCTTTCTCTGACATAGTTGCTCCCATTGTGGCACTCACTAAGAAGGGAGCAGATCCTACCAATTGGTCATGTGAAGCTAAAGTATCTTTTCAGGCCTTGAAACAAGCCTTTGTCTCAGCCCCTGTCCTTAGACATCCCAACCCAGAATTGCCTTTCATCGTTGAGGTAGATGCCTCGGAGGTTGGTGTAGGGGCTATCCTTTCTCAGAAGGATCCAGATTCCCTTGAGTTACATCCTTGTGCCTTTATGTCCAGGAAATTCTCATCTGCTGAATCCAACTACGATGTTGGTAATCGGGAGTTGCTGGCTATTAAATGGGCTTTTGAGGAGTGGAGACATTGGCTTGAAGGAGCGACCCATACCATTTCTGTTTTGACGGATCACAAAAATCTTCAATACATTGAATCAGCTAAGCGACTGAATGCCCGACAGGCTCGTTGGGCTTTATTTTTCACTCGTTTCAAATTCATTATCACCTTCAGACCTGGTTCCAAGAATACCAAGGCAGATGCCCTCTCACGCAGTTTTCTTCCCGTTCAAGACAACAGTCCGGTTACTCTCATACTTCCGCCTTCAGTCATTCAGGCAGGTCTCACACAGGATGTTTTTTCTCAATTGAAGCTGCTTCAACATCAAGCTCCGGGAAATACTCCTGCTGGCCGTCTTTTTGTTCCTGAGTTTTTGAGAGCAACTGTTTTGGAGGAATTTCATGATAGCAAAGTTGCAGGGCATCTGGGAGTCGCTAAAACTTTTGAATTGGTATCCCGCTCAGTGTGGTGGCCTGGTCTTTCTAAAGACATTAAAGAGTTTGTTGTTTCGTGTCAGGTCTGTGCACAGCATAAAGTTCCCCGTTCTTTGCCTATTGGTCAACTTATGCCATTGAATGTTCCCCTTAGACCATGGTCGCATATCTCCATGGATTTTGTGGTGGATCTCCCTCTGTCAGCTGGATGCACAGTCATATGGGTGGTAGTGGACCGTTTTAGTAAGATGGCTCATTTTATTGGTCTTCCCCGATTGCCATCTGCCCAGGGATTGGCAGTCTTGTTCCTCCGTCATGTTTTCAGACTCCATGGGTTACCCACTGATATTGTTTCTGACAGGGGTCCACAATTCATTGCACAGTTTTGGAAGTCTTTTTGTGCTTCGTTAAAAATGAAATTATCATTAACCTCCGGTTATCATCCACAATCAAATGGACAGACTGAGCGAGTGAACCAATCCTTAAAACAATATTTGCGTTTGTACTCGGCCAAACTCCAAAATGACTGGTCTGAGTTTCTTCCATTGGCAGAGTTTGCTTATAATAATGCCTGTCATTCCTCCACCAATGTGTCTCCATTTTTTGCAGTTTTTGGTTTCCACCCCAGAGCTAATTCATTTTTCCAACATTCCTCTGTCTCCTCTCTGGCCCTGACCTCTCATCTTAAACTTATTTGGAAAAAAGTGCACATAGCTCTCAGAAAAGCAGCTTTCAGGGAAAAAGATTTTTCGGACAGGTTCCGGCGGCCGTGCACTTTTAAAGTAGGAGACAGGGTGTGGCTGTCGACTCGCAATATCAAACTTCGACAAACCTCAGCCAGATTGGGTCCTAGATTTATTGGACCATTTCTCATTATCAAAAAAGTCAATCCAGTTGCTTTCCGGTTACAGCTACCAAAAACGTTACGGATCGGAAATACCTTCCATTGCTCTTTGCTCAAACCATATGTTTCATCTAGCAGATTTCCTCGTAAAAAACCTCAGGGGAGATCACCAGTTAATGTACAGGGTCAGCAGGAGTTCGTGGTTGAGAAGGTTCTCGATTCCAAGTTGTCCCGGGGTCGGCTTTATTTTTTGGTGCATTGGAGAGGTTATGGTCCTGAGGAAAGGTCGTGGGTCCTAGATGAGGACCTTCATGCCCCAAGGCTCAAAAGGGCATTTTTTCAAGAATTTCCTCAGAAACCCGGATTTAGGGGTTCCTTGACCCCTCCTCAAGGGGGGGGGTACTGTTAGGCGCCGAGGGTCCGCTCGTCAGTGCGGCCGGCGCCTAGCAACGGGGACGCCACTGTCGGATCGTGTTCCCCGTTGCTGGGTCTAAGTTTATATCATCACTGGTTTCCTGGCTGTGTAGCATGCAGCTGCACGGCATGTTGTAATTATCACTCATCTGTTTCCCTGGCCATGCAGCTTGTCAGCTGCATGGCATTTAATCCAATCAGCCTCCAAACAGCTGATTGGAAGACTCTCTGTTAAAAGCACTCCCAGGACTCCTCACAGACGCCGGTGATAGCTTCCTGTTTGCCTGATTCTGCTGCAGAGAGAGTTCCCAGTCCCGGTCTGTTCGTTTGTTCCTGTTCTCAGTGATCCTGTACTCGGAAGTTACCATCTGTTCCTGGAGTCTGATCGAGCACCTTTAACATCTGGTGGCGTTCGTGAGTCGCGTCGCAGCCGTGTGTTGCGGCTTGTCCGCTACTATTTATTATTGTGTTTATTTTGAGTTCTGGAGCTTTGCGGAGGATTCCGCTTCCACAAGATCCACTCTGGTGTCCAGCGGTGCCGGATAGGAGTGTCGGATCCGTGGATCTTTGGTTGTCCTTTTCCCTGGCGGCTAGTCCGCACATACCTTTTGATTTAGTTTAGTTGGCTTGTAACCCCTGGCTTGGTTGCTTAGTCAGAGGGCCCCTTGTTATCACCCTGTCTCGGACTTCCCCTTGTCTCCCATTAAGACCTGCGGGGGCATCGGGGTTGGGCAGACATAATCCGCCCTTCGAACGCGGCTGCCATGGGCTCAAGCAACCATAGTCTCGCAGGGGATTTCTGATAACACGGGCGAGACAACGGAGTTAGGGCGCCAGGGGTTACTAGGCTCTCCAGCTCCCACAACCTGTATTTCATTCCTGTACTCAGATCTCTGCCATAAGATCTTCTCCAGTCTGGAGTACAGGAATCGTAACATTATGTTACTGGCCTTGGCTTCGGCTCGGCGACTGTCGGAATTGGGAGCCTTGTCCTGTAAGAGCCCATACTTTGTGTTTCATGAGGATAGGGCGGAGCTCAGAACTCGCCCACAGTTTTTGCCGAAAATGAGGTCGGCCTTTCATATAAATCAACCAATTGTGGTTCCAGTCTTATCCGACACTTCGGTTGCTCCAAAGTCCCTGGATGTTGTGAGGGCTTCGATGATTTACATCAAAAGGACTGCTCGACACAGGAAGTATGACTCGCTTTTCGTCATTTATGATGCTATGAAAATTGGTCGCCCTGCCTCCAAGCAGTCCATTGCTCGTTGGCTCAAATTGACTAGACTTAGGCTGCTCTGCCGCTGCTGAGTTCTGTTCAGGCTCATTCCACAAGGTTGGTGGGTTCTTCCTGGGCGTCTCGGCCTTACAGTTGTGCCGTGCATCTACTTGGTCTGATGTGAACACGTTCGTTAAGTTCTACAGGTTCGCCACCTTGGCCAAGGATGACCTTCAGTTTGGTCAGGCAGTTTTGCAGCTGTCTCAGCACTCTCCCACCCGTTCTGGGAGCTTTGGGACGTCCCCATGGTAATATACTATTCCCCAGGACGTTAGAGAAAATAGGAATTTAATACCTACCGGCAATTCCTTTTCTCATAGTCCGTAGTGAATCCTGGGCGCCCGCCTCAGTGCTTCGTTTTCTGCTTACCTGGTTGTAAGAGTTCTTGGTTGGGTTTGCTGTTGCTTTCCCTGTTCCATGTTTGTTTAGCGTTGCTATCCTTCTGTAGTTGGTGTTGCTTTCCTCTGTTATGTTTAGCTCTGCTATCCAGGGGCGGATTGGGAACAAAAAGCGGCCCTGGAAAAATTTGTACTAGTGGCCCCACATGGGCAGCACCAGAGGTGTAAGGTCTAGCCATGGGCCATAACAGCAGCACCCTCCCCCCAAGACTTTCCAGATAGTGGGCATGTCTAGCATCAAGGGGGAAGTTAAAAAGAATTATATGATACACCTTTAGAATTTAGGAAACTATATAATTCTTTTGAAAGATATATTTTTTTGCTTATTACACCAACCGTATCCCAATCACTATTCACTCAATCTTATATGTCAGCCAAGCAGGCAGACAGAGCATACACTAGATCATCTGCAATCACAAGCTAAGTGGCAAAGTAATTTTCATATATGCAAATTATTTTGCATCTTATTCATTATGTCTATAAATAGGACCACATGTCCTCAAACAAAACATGCCCAGCGGGTGCGTCGGCCCACCAGGAATCTTCCCTGTAAGCCCTATGGCCAACCCGCCTCTGCTGCCATCCTTAAAGCTCTTGTGTGTTGGTTCGTTACCTCACCGCTTTAGGTGTAATAGCCTTCTCTCAAAGTATGTTCGTTTCCTTGGGCACAGTTTCCTAGACTGAGTCTGCTACGAGGGACATAGGAGGGGAGGAGTCAGCACACTTGATTTCTTAAAGTGCTAGACTCCAGTGGACCCAATCTATACCCATGGTAATATACTACTCCCGAGTATCCACTACGGACCATGAGAAAAGGAATTACCGGTAGGTATTAAATTCCTATTTTCCCACAACCCAATGCTAGGAAACTGCTGACAGGTTCCAGACAAGCCTACAAGATTGGCCCCAGTTCACACCTCTCACATCCAATACATGCAATTCCCCAGCACTGCCCTCTAGGAACCTACATATCAGTCTTCTGACTCTTATCTCCAGCAATTCCTCTCTACTCCGTGTGCAGCACATCCACTCTACCTGGGCATTTGCCACTTTGCAGAGACTACGGGCCTGATAGCGCTCACCTATCCTTCTCCAGACAAGGGCAGCAAAGAAGCCACTTCTCTCCAGGAAGAACATCAGGGACAGACTGATAATCTGCATAAAGTACAGAGATTGGACTACTGAAGACTGGGGTACAGTCATTTTCTCTGATGAATCCCCTTTCACATTATTTGGGGCATCTGGAAAAATGCTTATCCGGAGAAGGAAAGGTGAGCGCTACCATCAGTCCTGTGACATGCCAACAGTAAAGCATCCTGAGACCATTCATGTGTGGGCTGCTTCTCGGCCAAGGGAGTGGGCTCACTCACAATTTTGCCTAAGAACACAGCCATGAAAAAAGAATGGTACCAAAACATCCTCCAAGAGCAACTTCTCCCAACCATCAAGGACAGTTTGGTGAAGAACATTGCCTTTTCCAGCATGATGA
This sequence comes from Pseudophryne corroboree, assembly GCF_028390025.1. Taxonomy (NCBI): domain Eukaryota; kingdom Metazoa; phylum Chordata; class Amphibia; order Anura; family Myobatrachidae; genus Pseudophryne; species Pseudophryne corroboree. The sequence continues at coordinate 443,168,486 of NC_086450.1, forward strand.
AGCACCTTGCCATAAGGGCAAAATCGATACCTAAGTGGCACGGGGAACAAAACATCAAAATTTTGGGTCCATGGCCAGGAAACTCCCCAGAACTTAACCCCATTGAGAACTTGTGGTCAGTCTTCAAGAGGTGGGTGGACAAACAAAAACCCACAAATCCTGACAAACTTCAAGCATTGATTAGGCAAAAATGGGCGGCCATCAGTCAGTATGTGACCCAGAAGTTGATTGACAGCATGCCAGGGCGAAATGCAGAGGTCTTGAAAAAAAAGGGTCAACACTGCAAATATTGACTCTCTGTATAAACTTAATGTAATTGTCGATAAAAGCCTTTGACACTTACGAAATGCCTGTAATTTAACTTCAGTATGCCATAGTAACATCTGACAACTAGGCCTAAAAACACTGAAGCAGCAAACTTAGTGAAAACCAATACTTGTGTCATTCTTAAAACTCTTGGCCATAGCTGTATACATCAGTATACAGTAATACAGCCTTCTTACACTCTTCAAATAGTAGTAATAATAATAATAATTTTATTTATATAGCGCTCTTTCTCCAATAGGACTCAAGGCGCTTAACAGATACATAGCATAATATAGTACAGAAAATAATGAAGTACATTTTCATAAAATACAGAAGCATGAAGATACTAAAAGGGACATTATGGAAATGCTTGAGGAAACAGGAAAGTCTTGAGTCTACTTTTGAAGGATTCTATAGTTGGGGCCTCTCGCACTGTGCGGGAAGTGAGTTCCATAGAGTCGGAGCCGCATGACTAAAAGCTCGACCCCCAGATGAACTACGGGAGATTCTAGGTACTGCTAAAAGTCCTTCATCTACAGATCGCAGTAATCGAGTGGGGCAGTATGGGGTCAGAAGCTGCTTCAGGTACCTTGGGCCCTGGTCATGTAATGCTTTGAAACTCAGTAAGCAAATCTTGAAGATGATTCGCCATCTTACAGGCAGCCAGTGAAGGGAGTAGAGGATGGGTGTTATGTGGCTAGAACGGGGCTGGTTGGTTAACAGCCTGGCAGTTGTGTTTTGCACCAGCTGTAAGCGATGCAATTCTTTTGCTGGGAGACCAAGGTAGAGGGCATTACAGTAGTCTAATCGAGATGATACAAATGCATGTATGACTTTTGGCAGATCATCTGAGGAAATTAAGTGCTTGATTCTGGCTATGTTCCTCAGGTGAAATAATGAGGATTTGATTGTGGCTGATATCTGATGTTCAAGTGTCAAGCCACCATCCAGGACAATGCCAAGATTCCGCACACGATCACTGGTCTGTAATTCTGAATCCCAGAGTGTAAGTCCAGTTGGTTGGCTATGCTGCAGTCTTGTCCTTTGATGTTGCGGTCGTATCATAAGGACCTCTGTTTTATCTGGGTTCAGTCGCAGCCAACTGGCGCTCATCCACTCCTGTAGCTCAGCTAGACAGCCATTTAGGGTTGCTATTGGGTTATCAGTGCCCGGAGCAAAGGACAAGTACAGTTGTGTATCATCTGCATAACAGTGGTAGACCAGGCCATGGCGCCTGATTATTTCGCCCAATGGGAGCATGTATACTGCAAAAAGCATGGGGGATAGTATAGAACCTTGTGGGACACCACATGGCAATGGCACTGGTGGTGATGAGTATAATCCAGACGATACTCTTTGTGACCTGCCTGTGAGAAATTATTTGAACCAGCTTAGGACTGTGCCATCCAGACCACAGAAATGTATCAGTCGCTCAATCAGAAGCCCATGGTCCACGGTATCAAATGCTGCCGAGAGATCCAGAAGGATTAATATTGAACAGTCACCTCTGTCTCTTGCCATCAGAAGATCATTTAACACACACACCAGGGCTGTTTCAGTGCTATGTCTTCTCCTGAATCCTGATTGGAATTGATCATAAATATCATGGGTTGTCAGGCAGGTTTCCAGTTGATTTGCAACCACTTTCTCAATAACCTTTCCTAGGAAAGGAAGGTTTGATACCGGTCTGTAGTTGGTCATGCAGTCGGGATCTAAATTAGGTTTTTTAAGAAGCGGTCTAACAATTGCTTCCTTTAGGGGTCCAGGAAAAATGCCTGTCTGCAAAGAGCATTGAACAATTTTTGCAAAGACAGGACCAATTTTATCCATACAACCTATTAAAAGCTTGGTTGAGGCTGGGTCCAGATCACAGGTGGTGGGACGCAAAATCCGAGCAATTTCAGCAGTGTCCTTTACATCCACTGGGTTAAAGCTGGTCCATGAAGGCAGGTAGTTTATATTGGCAGGCTTTGTAGTTTGGCACTCCTTTGATGGCACTGTGGAGATTCCAGCGCGGATGGTGGATATTTTATCTGCAAAATACTTTGCAAACTCGTTGCATCTTGCCTGGGAGAGGGTTTCATCAGTCTGCAGGCATGCTGTCTTGCAAAGCATCTCCACTGTGCGGAAAAGTTGAGCTGGCCTATTGTATGCTGCTGTGATCTCATTTGACAGGAACTGTGCTTTCTTACGAGCCCAGATTGATATTCTTTGTTATGCTTTATTAGTTTTATTTTGTCATCCACTAGGTTAGTCTTCCTCCATCGTCTTTCCAGTCTACGCCCCCTTTTCTTGAGCTCACTAACACTGTTGTCGAACCATGGAGCTTGACGTTGTGGTTTACTAGGTCTTATACGCACAGGGGCGATAATATCAATTGCAGCCATAACATCCCTATTATAATAACGGACTAGGGAACAGGGATCTTCACAGGCACCCAGTATAGCAGAGAGATCCAGATTTGCTGCAAGAGCCTGGGGAGTCATACCCCTCCTTGGACGATACCTGGTCAACTCCACGGGCAGAGATCTTATTTGAGGGGTTGCAACTGAGTACCAAAGGGAGTGGTGGTCTGAAAAGATGACTGGGTTTATTTTTAGGTCAGTGACTTCTAATCCAATCTGAAAGACAAGGTCAAGAGTGTGACCACTTTTGTGTGTGGCAGAAGGAATGACCTGTGTGAAGCCCAGACCATTCATTGTGCACAGGAGATCTTGGCCAAGGCGTGAGAGTTCATCATCCACCCATGCATTGAAATCCCCGAGGATGAGCCATCTTTGATGTTCCAGAACCAGGCCAGCAACAGTGTCTGCAATTTCTTGTAGAAATATCTTTCCATCTCCAGGGGGCCGGTAAATGAGAAGTACTCTGAAACCTAATCCTGTCGAACTCCGGGCAGCAATGCACTCGAATGAGCGATTCAATAGGGTGGACCCTAAGTTTAAGTTCTTTTTTGAAGCAGATAGCCACCCCGCCACCCCTGCGGTCCAGTCTTGGGTTGTGGATGACAGAGTAGTTTGTTGGGATCGCAGCCTCCAATATAGGTGCTGCATTTTCATCTAGCCAGGTCTCTGTAATACAGGCTAGATGAAAATAGCTAATAGTGCTATTTTTATTTTGCAATTTTTTTATTTTGTGCCAGATGTCTGTTTTGTGCTATTGAAATTTGATGTCACCCTCCGGCGGAACAGAAGTGACGCATGTGGAGTCTGACCTGCCTGAATAGCAAAGGAACCAAACACAACAGAGCCCAGAAATACATAGCAAAGTTGAAACTATGGGACATTTAAGGGGGATGGAGTGGTTGGGGGAAGAGAAAAAGTAAAAGCTATCCCAGAGTTTTGTAGCAAGATGTGTCTGGTTTGATACATTCATGTGACATGCCGAGCTGCACAATGTTCCCGTTTGTGGGTAGGCAGCAAGCGCCAACATTGGGGGAGCAGAAATTTATGAAGAAGCAATGGCCAGGCATACCGGGGAGACTGGATACACACCTCCACAGGGGTGTAATGTGGGATAGGACACACAGTACAGTACATCTCCATGACAGAAAAAGAAATGCTGGAATTTAAGGTGTCAAAAGATCGCATGACACTTAGTCAGTGGTAATGGTTCAGGCGACTGTAAACTGAAGCCAGTGCTCATTTACCGCCCTGAAATCCTGCTGGCTCTCAAGGGTTTTCAAAAGCATTTGTTCCTGTTATGTGGAGCAGTAGAAAGGCCAGGTGACCCGTGACATCTGTGAAAACTGGTTCTGCCACTACTTCTGTCCAACTGTCAAGGACTATTGTGCACAGAATAACCTTGCACACAAAGCACTGATGCTTCTTGACAATGCTCCGGGCATCCCACCAGGGGCACAGGGTGATCACCAGGTACTAATCACCTGGGCTTGTTGGAGAGGCCTGGGTATGCACCCTGCCCCCCACCTTCCCACTGGAGTCTCCTCTGCTTGCATAATGTGCTTCTTTATGGGGGAGTGGTCATGCCTCCACAAATTGAGCCTCATCCCCTAAATTAAAACCCTGCATCCTACTACCCTTAATGAATGAGCACGTGAAAGTTATTTTCATGCCGCCCAGTGCCACATTGATTCTGAAGCCAATGGACCAAAGTGTAATTGCCAATTTCAAAGCTTATTACCTGACCTTCAATCAGGCAATTGGGAAGACTGAGGAGGAGAATGCTCCAACACTTAACCAGTTTTGGAAAGAATGTGTGCCGTAACTAGACATTTTGGTGCCCTCTGCCAGAAATATAATTGGTGCCCCCTCCCCCACCATATTTAAAATAGGGACAGTGCGCGTAGAAGGCGCGTGCCAAAAATATAGGGGCGTGGCTTTATGGGGATGGGCATGGCCACAGAATAGTACCAATTCCCATTACACGACACAGTAGTGTCCATTATTCACATTATACCACACAGTAGTGCCCCTGATACACATTATGCCAGGTAGAGCCCATATTATGCTAGGTTGAGCCCATTATACCAGGTAGAGCCCCTGATACATATTATGACAAGTAGAGCCCACATTATGCTAAGTAGAGTCTCTGATACACATAATGCCAATTAGAGTCCACATTATGCCAGGTAGAGGCCCTGATACACATTATGCCAAGTAGAGTCTCTGATACACATAATGCAAATTAGAGCCCACATTATGCCAGGTAGAGGCCCTGATACACATTATGCCAAGTAGAGTCTCTGATACACATAATGCAAATTAGAGCCCACATTATGCCAGGTAGAGTACCTGATACACATTATGTCAGTTAGAGCCCACATTATGCCAGATAGAGCCCCTGATATACATTATGCAATTTAGAGTCCGGATTATGTCAGGTAGAGTCTCTGATACACATATAACCAATTCGAGCCCACATCAGGTAGATCCCCTGATACACATTATGCCAGTTAGGGACCACATTATGCCAGGTAGAGCCCGTGATACACAATATGTCAGAGCCCACATTATGCCAGGTAGAGCCCCTGATACACATTATGCCAGGTAGAGCCCACATTATGCCAGGTAGAGCCCCTGATACACATGATGTCAGAGCCCACAATATGCCATCTAGAGTCTCTTATATAAATTATGTCAGTTAGAGCCCACATTATGCCAGGTAGAGTCTCTGATACACATAATGCCAATTAAAGCCCATATTATGCCAGATAGAGCCACTGATGCACATTATGCCAGTTAGTGACCACATTATGCCAGGTAGAGCCCCTGATACACAGTATGCCAGGTAGAGTCCACATTATGCCAGGTAGAGCCCCTGATACACATTATGCCTGTTAGAGCCTACATTATGCCAGGTAGAGACCCTTATATTCATTATGCCAGTTAGAGCCCACATTCTGCCAGGTAGAGCGCCTGATATACATTATTCCAGTAAGAGCCCACAGTATGCCAGTTAGAGCCCCTGATACACATTACGCCAGGTAGAGCCCCTGATACACATTATGCCAGGTAGAGAGAGAAAGGTATGTGTGTGTCTTCCGTGTGTACCCGTGTGTCTCCCCCCGAACCACACATCTCTACCTTGCAGAAGACGCTTCATACACAGACACTGCGGACACAGAGCAGGAAGCCGGGGGGGGGCGGTCCGGCTACTGATCTATTGAACGCTCTGACGAGTAGCTACATACTGCGGTCACACAATGCTAGTGTGCTGCAGACCTGCTTGTGTTGCCGGCAGTTCTGTGCCCACAGTGTATATGCAGTGCATATGCGCTGTGTGCCAGGCACTGCTGGCACACACCTAGTTACGGCCCTGGAAAGAATACAGCATCAAAGATGCAGTTACAACTGATGGCAGGTTCTGGGGTGAAGTTATGGCCTAGACTATGAATGATGTGTGGAGGAAGTTGTGGTCTGAATGTGGGGAAGATGTATCAAAGCTTGGAGAGAGATAAAGTACAAGCTAATCAGCTCCTCACTGTCATTTTCATACACAGTAAGTTAAATGACAGGATCTGATTGGTTGGTACTTTATTTTTCTGCAAGCATTGAAAAATCTCCCACTGTGAGCGTTATCACAATGACAACTCTGACAGTGAAGGAGTAGACAATGTTGTTCTGGATAGTCATTGAAAACATTGTTTACCTAGATTCCATAAATTAGAGACATCTGGTTCTACAGATTTGTTAGAAAACCACCATGAACCAATATCAGATAAAGAACTCATAAACTTGGAACAGCCACAAGGCAGTTACAACCATAGGGGTGTGCATGGGATGTGAGGGTATGCCTGCCACCGCGGACCCCAATAAGCAGTCTCAACCCCTACCTAAAGTGCCTCCTTCAGTGGAGGCTGCATGTTTATACATACGAGCTGTTGCACCAGGTTCCACTGGTCTCCTGCCCAGATCTCAGCCGGCTCCAAGATGACCAATGGAAAAATGCTGTATCCAAATAGAGTAGTTTCACATCAGCCATTTTTAATTCAAAATGAGGCTGCCTCTTACCTGGGAGTCATCTGAGATGCCGGAGAATACAAAAGCAGTGAGTGAGTGTGTGTGTGTGTGTGTGTGTGTGTGTGTGTGTGTGTGTGTGTGTGTGTGTGTGTGTGTACTTGTTTATATATCCTAACGGGGACAAGGGCCAGACAGCACACCAACACTGGCGGGACCTCCGACATGGTGGGGACCTAAAATGAGGTCCCCATGAGTCTGACCATGGGAGGTGATAGGGGAGTCATGTCTCAACTACCCAGCATACAATTCTCGCAAGTCCCCGAGAATCACGTTTACCAGACTGGAATGGGTTTCGGTGTGTATGCAATGCAGAGTGTGTTTAAAGCAAACACTTCCCCAGCAGCGCTGTGGAGCATTCCCCGAATAATCTCCGGTGCTGCGGTGCCACCGGAGGGGGGGTTAGGGCGGCCTGCTCGCTCCGCTCCGGTCGGGGGACTTGGCCCGGGGCGGGGGACGGGCGCGGGACGGGCGAGGCCCTAACCCTCGCCCTCCCTCGCTCGCCAGCCAAGTCCCGGCCGGGGACTTAGCCGGAGGCACCCCGTCCGCCCGGCGCGTCAGCGCCTCCGAGCACGGCAGAGCGCGGAAGGGGGGTCCTTCCCTGGTCCGCCCGGGGGCCAACGTGGACTCCCTGGCCGGGCTTAATAGTCGGGGGCGGGTCCACCGGGAGGGGAGGAGGGGCCTCAAGCCGTCTGGACGGGAGCGAGTCCGGGCCTCGCCTCCTGCCCGTCCCTGGCCGGGTCAACCCCCGGTCCGTCCGGCGGCTCCACGGCCTAGGCTTCCCGTCCAGCGGAGGACACCCCTACTCTCGCCTGATCTTCACCCGGCGAGAGCCCAGGCTGCAGAAGCCTGTGGGAGCCCGGGTTGCGGAAGTCGGCGAGAGCCCGGGCTGCGGAAGTCGGCGAGAGCCCGGGCTGCGGAAGCCGGCTGGAGCCCGGGTTGCGGAAGCCGGCGAGATCCCTGGCTGTTCTTCTCTTCCATCCATCCGTCCGTTATTTCATTTGCTGTCTGTATGTACGGAGCCCGGGCCGCGGAAGCCGGAGGGAGCCCGGGCTGCGGAAGCCGGCGGGTGCCCGGGCTGCGGTAGCCGGCGAGAGCCCGGGCTGTTCTTCTCTTCCATCCTTCCATTATTTCATTTTCTGTCTGTATGTACGGAGCCCGGGCCGCGGAAGCCGGAGGGAGCACGGGCCGCGGAAGCCGGAGGGAGCCCGGGCCGCGGAAGCCGGAGGGAGCCCGGGTTGCGGAAGCCGGCGAGAGCCCGTGCTGCGGAAGCCGGCTGGAGCCCGGGTTGCGGAAGCCGGCGAGATCCCGGGCTGTTCTTCTCTTCCATCCATCCGTCCGTTATTTCATTTGCTGTCTGTATGTACGGAGCCCGGGCCGCGGAAGCCGGAGGGAGCCCGGGCCGCGGAAGCCGGAGGGAGCCCTGGCTGCGGAAGCCGGCGGGTGCCCGGGCTGCGGTAGCCGGCGAGAGCCCGGGCTGTTCTTCTCTTCCATCCTTCCTTCCTTCCATCCGTCCATGCATCCATCCATTCGTTCATTCTCCCTGGCTTTTTTTTTTATTTGACAGAATTGTTTTTGTGGTATTCTTTTACCCCCTTTTTTCCCCTATTTTTTTTTTCCTTTCATTTATTTCCCCCCACCAGGGTGCGCCGACGAGGGGAGACGCCTCCCCGCCGCCGCCGTCCCAGACACATCGCAAATTCACAACCGTGGATTATTTTATTAATTTTTTTTTACGCGGCCAGCAGGGGGCGCCGCGCGCGCGGACTGGCGCTCGTGAACACTGCATTTAAATCGGTGGTGTGTTTTTGTCTTTTGCCTGTTTTTTTTTAATCTCAATCGTGTATTCCCTCGGCTGGCCAGCGGGGGGCGCCGCGGCGGGGACACGGGCGGACCGGGTACATTTCATCTGTTTGGGGCGAGTGCTTTTTTTGAATTTTTTTTATCTTTTAGTCTCGTTCCGTTCTTCCCTTCAACTGGCCTGCGGGGGGCGCCGTGCGCGCGGACCGGCGTCCACCCCTGGCCGCTCCGGGGCTTTGCATTCAAATGGGTGGGGTGTTTTTTTATTTTTTGCCTTTTTTTTTTTTCACTTCCCCCCTCTCAATCGTGTATTCCCTCGGTTGGCCAGCGGGGGGCGCCGCGGCGGGGACACTGGCGGACCGGGTACATTTCATCTGTTTGGGGCGAGTGCTTTTTTGAAATTTTTTTATCTTTTAGTCTCGTTCCGTTCTTCCCTTCAACTGGCCTGCGGGGGGCGCCGTGCGCGCGGACCGGCGTCCACCCCTGGCCGCTCCGGGGCTTTGATTTCAAATGGGTGGGGTGTTTTTTTATTTTTTGCCTTTTTTTTTTTTTTTCACTTCCCCCCTCTCAATCGTGTATTCCCTCGGCTGGCCAGCGGGGGGCGCCGCGCGCGCGGACCGGCGGGGCCCGGGGCTCTGCGTCCCACTTACTTTCGCCCGACGGGATTCGTTTCTTTTTTTTATCCGAGAGGACACACGGAATCTGCACCCACCGCAGTGGCGTCAGGCGGCCACCTGGGGGCGCCACGGCGGGGATCCGGGGGTCGCCCGAGAGCCGCCTGCCCGTCCGCTGGGCCAAGGGGGCCGGGGCGGGTCGCGCGCCGCCGTTCCCCCCCGATCTGCGCAGTCCGAGCCGCCACTGGGGGGCGCCGTCGGGTGGCGCGGGGGCACCCCCGCCGCCCGCCGCCTCCCCCCGGGACCCCGCGGCCGGCGAGCGCCGGACTCCAGCGCGGAAGTTTCGCGGATGAGTGCAGACCGGGGCGCCCGCGGCCCAGCAGCACTTCCATGGGTTCGGGGAGGAGATGGGTGAAGCCTGGGTCGAGCGCGCCCTCGGCCGTCCGTGTCGCTACCCGCCGGAGCACACCTCCGCCGGATCAGTAGGTACCAACGAGGCGAGCGAGAGAGCCGGGACTCTGTCCGGGGCCGATAAGCCTGGTTCCCTGGAGCTTTTGCGAAAGGACCCATGACAGAAGATGCGCGGAGCTCAGAGATAAGCATGGGCAGGGCCTTCTTGCATCCGATTTTGCCCAGGCAGGGCTCCAGGAACCGGGTTACAAAAAGCAAAAAGCCTTGGAGCTCAAGTGAAAGGATTAGTGACAGGATAGCCGTGGAGCTCCGATAACAGCATGGGCAGGACCATCTCCTGGATGGGGCCTATAAAGGGTCCGCGACGGGCGTCCGTTGGAGCCCGACGTACGGCCCGGGCACGTCTCCTTCTCCCCCGGAGGCAGCGCCCCCCAGCGGGCCAAATCGGGTACTGCAATTTGTGGAAGTTTCGCCGATGAGTGTGGACCGGTGTTCCTCAGGCTGGGAGGCACTTCCAAGGCCTCAGAGAAAAATTGCAGAGCGCACCGCGAAAGTGTCGCGCGCGCCTCCTGTCCCACTACGTCCGAGCGGACCCCTGAGCGAGATTTACAGGTGGCGGATGGATTACGGTATGGAAACAGTGAACCAAATGATTTTTGGAGCTCCCGTGAAAGGGTATGTGACAGGATAGCTGTGGAGCTCCGATAACAGCATGGGCAGGACCATCTCCCGGATGGGGCCTATAAAGGGTCAAGATGGGCGTCCGTTGGAGCCCGACATACGGCCTGGGCACGTCTCCTTCTCCCCCGGAGGCAGCGCCCCCCAGCGGGCCAAATCGGGTACTGCAATTTGTGGAAGTTTCGCCGATGAGTGTGGACCGGTGTTCCTCAGGATGGGAGGCACTTCCAAGGCCTCGGAGAAAAATTGCAGAGCGCACCGCGAAAGTGTCGCGCGCGCCTCCTGTCCCACTACGTCCGAGAGGACCCCTGAGCGAGATTTACAGGTGGCGGATGGATTACGGTATGGAAACAGTGAACCGAATGAAAATTACTCTTTTCTTTCTGCAACCCGATCGATGTGGCACCCCGCGCCCCGGCGGGGAGGGACGATCGCTCGGCCGGAACCCAGGGGTCTCGGCTGGCTCCAGGCGAACCCGACCCTCCCTCTGCCCACGGCGCGCCCGGAACCTCTCGGCCCGGAGAGGGCGTCCGGTCCCCAGGCGTCCGCCCGATCGCTCCGGTTTCCGGAGCCGGGCGGGCCCCGCACCCGTACCCCGTGTGGCGCGGTCTGCTCCGTCCGCCGGCACCCGCAGGCGTCTGACGCCGCCAGGGGTGCCGGGGAAGCGCCCCCCTCGCCCAGCGAAGGGCGCTCGCCCCCGGACCCCGGCGGAGCACACGATTTCCCAGGAACCGAATGAGCGTCGCATCGAGATCCGAGGACGCGGCCAGCCCCAACGGCTGCTCCTTGCAGCCCCAGGAGAGGGCCTGCGCACCGCCCCCGCTCCGGCAAGGCGGTCGCACGGAAGGGTTTGCCTGCCGGACCTCCCCCGCCGTGGACGGGAGGGCTGGACGGGGCGGAGGTTAGAGCGCGAGAGAGCGCGGGAGAGGAGCCGAGTCTGGCGGCAGGGCGAGAGAGAAGCGCAGACTCGGAGCGAGACCGTCCAGGAGACGCAGGGAGAGCGGGAGGCGCTTTTCGGAGGGAGCCGGCGGAAGCCGCGGTCGCCCGTGCGCCAGACGGTGGCATCCCGGAAGGGCGATGGAGCCTCACGAGGTGGAACTTCTTTACACCCTTTCACCCCCCCGGGACCAGATGAAACCCGTCAGGTGTAGATCGGGATGAGGTGGGGCTGGGGGCAGTTGCTGCCGTCCCAGCGAAAAAAACCACCCCCCAGGATGGCTTGCACAGGTTTCCTATCGAACGGGTTGTTGGGTGAGGAGAAAACAGGCGAAATCGAGCGTGGTGATGTTGCCCCTCCCCGGGGTGTCCGCCCGACGGTGCGGTGGCGGCCGGGCCCCGCCGTCCACTCTGACTCCGAGCTTCCCAATCGGCCCGACCAGGACGGCCGTCCTCCTCCTCCCGTCCCCATATTTTCCGAGTGCCCGCTCGGCTCGAAACCCGCCCCGGTCCGCCCTGCCGTGCGTCGGTGGACGGAGCCCGGTCCGGCGGACCCTCCGCTTTCGAGACGGTGCGCGCCGCGGCCCCCGATGTTCGGGCGCGCGCCGGCCGATACCGAGAGCTACCTGGTTGATCCTGCCAGTAGCATATGCTTGTCTCAAAGATTAAGCCATGCACGTGTAAGTACACACGGCCGGTACAGTGAAACTGCGAATGGCTCATTAAATCAGTTATGGTTCCTTTGATCGCTCGACCCCGTTACTTGGATAACTGTGGTAATTCTAGAGCTAATACATGCCGACGAGCGCTGACCCCCAGGGATGCGTGCATTTATCAGTCCAAGACCAATCCGGGGGTTCCCGGCGGGTCGGCCCCGGCCTCCCGCCGCCCCCGGCCTCTCTGGCGACTCTAGATAACCTCGGGCCGATCGCACGTCCCCGTGACGGCGACGACGCATTCGGATGTCTGCCCTATCAACTTTCGATGGTACTTTCTGCGCCTACCATGGTGACCACGGGTAACGGGGAATCAGGGTTCGATTCCGGAGAGGGAGCCTGAGAAACGGCTACCACATCCAAGGAAGGCAGCAGGCGCGCAAATTACCCACTCCCGACTCGGGGAGGTAGTGACGAAAAATAACAATACAGGACTCTTTCGAGGCTCTGTAATTGGAATGAGTACACTTTAAATCCTTTAACGAGGACCCATTGGAGGGCAAGTCTGGTGCCAGCAGCCGCGGTAATAGGTTGTGTGAAGCTGAGCTCCAGAGAACCGTGCATAGGCCGAAGCCAGGACTTTTCCTGGGGGATCTTCCCCAGAATCATGGAGCCTCCTGGGGCAGCTTCTCAGGAGAGTCCCCTGCCTGCCGGGCCTGGCCCTGGCCTTCCCCCTCATCCACCTGGGGGCAGCGGCAGAAGGGGAAAACCGTGTAGTAGTGATATGGAAAGCAGTATACCTGCTGCAGATTTATTGGAAGCACTGCTAGACGTGGAAGGAACAATAACTGCAAGAGAAAGGTCAGTGACTGTGGGAAATCATGCTCAGAAAGTGGATAAAGAAGCAAATGTTTGTGAAACTCCTGTGGCACTGTCGGGAGGGCGACCGCTGATTTTCCCTAGCAAGTTGGGGGTGCCTGTTGAGCCCACTATAAGCATTGTGGAAGCTACAGGGAGCGTGCAGCCTGTAATCCCGGTGAGTGTCCCTATGGAGGTGGAGGAGCTGCCTATAACGGTGGATAATGTGTGTTTGGAAACTACAGTGACAAGCGAAATAAAGCCTGTAGTTAGTGACTGTCAGCACCTTTCTACTGATCTGCAGTGTTCTAACTTAATGGGTATTGGTGAGCCTGCTGCGGCTGGCATGAATGAAATAGGAGAGCAGAACCCAGGCGATGGGGGTGCCTCATCTATGAATCTGCAAACTGCATTTCCTAGCAATGGTGATCTGGTTGCTGAAATGGAATGCACACTTGTGGGAGGTTCTGCAGCAGCTGCAGTGTGCAGTGTTCCTATGAACTTCTCTGAGGAATTGCTGCAGGCTGAAAAAGACATTATAAGGCTAAAAAAATGTGTGATAGCTAAAAGGCAGAAGCGCAATAGAGCCTTTAGCAGCCAAAGGCCACAGTTGAAAATGGAATTGGAGCAATTGGAGAGAGAGTTGGAAGATAAACTGTTTTTACAGGCTGGTTTGCAAGCTAAAATGACTGCAGCATTAATACCTGAGGGAGAGGAATTGAATGACAGCCAGTTTCCACCAAATCCTGTGGTTAGTTGCAGTGATGTTTCTGGTGATTCTAACCCTGTTTTGGAACACATTCGAACACTAGAAGAGGATGAAGGGTCTGGATCATGCAGTGTTGTTCAGGATCCTATTGTGGAACTGCCCTCAGGTGTCTCTGATAACACTGATAAAACACAGGTGGTCTCTTATTCAGCTGAGGCAGTAGTTGGGACAAGTGTGCAAGTGAAAAGAGTCTCTGTGACTAATAAAGCCATTGAATTAGGAATGTGGCAAAGATATGCTGCTAGAGAGGCAAAGAAAGAGAAAAAAACACCTAGTAAAGAGGGTAAAAAAGCTGATGCTTTAATTGATGAGCTAACTGAAGTTATAAGGCAAGCAACAGCTAAAAATATCACTCAGGTATCTGGTGGGTCTGCTCCTGGGCCGGCAGGTGGTGCTGCAGTTGCCCCTTGTGCAGTAGGTTCGCTTCCTGTGCACCCGGGTGTGACCTCTTATTCCAGGGTGTTGGCAGGTGGTTCAGGAGGTAACAGCAGAGCCCCTGGTGGAGGTGGGATGATGGGGGCGCAGCCCGTTAAGAGAAGGAATGCAGTACAGTTGAAGTGGCAGAGCAGTGACCCTCCCCCTTCTAGGGAAGATTTTTTAAAGCAGTTTCTCAGTTTGGGGTTTGTTGCCTCAGACCTCTACGCCTGTATTCATCCGGTTAATTCCCCTGAGTATGATATTAGTTTTATTTCATACAATGGTTTGCAGGCGTTTTGGTCTGTATGGGGGGCAGCAAAGACCCAGGGTCCTTGGGCTAATTATAAAGCCTTAGCCATCACGTGTAAGGAGACTGTTAAAATAAATGTCCTGGTAAGGAATGAATCTCTGGACCCAGCTGATATCTCCTTCTGGCTTCAGAGGTTTGTACAGTCAATGGAAACACCATTGACCAAGGTTCCTGGGTCAATGGGGGTATGGGCTGGAGCCTGGTCAGCAGTTGTAAAATTGAGGCACAATGTGCATATTCCTTCTGCAGCATATATTGGGGCTGACAGGATACAGTGCTTTTACCCCGGTCAGCCCCGAATGTGCCACAAGTGCGGCGATTTTCGCCATGTAAGCCGTGATTGTACAATAGTTAAGTGCACCAGGTGTGATAAAGTGGGTCATGTTGCAAGAGAATGTAATACCATCAAATGTAACCTCTGTGGGGTGGAGGGTCATCCCTATTATAAGTGCCCAGAAGCATTCCATAATAAAAGTTTAGATGAAGAGATGGTAAGGGTGGCGGCTAGAGTGGAGGTTGAGGTATTGGGAGATGGGGTGGTTAAGGAGGTTCCCCAGGGGCCTGAGTTATGTGTTACAGGGCCCAGTAAGGAGGGTGCTCAAGGTCCGGAGTCGGTACAGGTACTTGGGTGTGTAGAAGATCCCTTTATAGTAGTAGGGGGTAAAGGAGGGAAGAGGAGGATGAAAGAGAAAAATATAGAGGGCCGGCCCATAACCTTCACCAATAGGTTTTTTGCTCTTGAGGAGATGGATGAGGATGAAGGGGATATTATCCGGCAGGATAATGGAGAATTGGTCCTTAGGCCTAAAGAGCAAAGGAAAAAGAAAAAATCTAGGGCTGTGTCCCCATCTTTGGGACAATTAAAGGTGTCGCTCAAGTCAAAGGACAAATCTAAGGGGATGAGTAGTGTAGGTGTTCCAGCTGTGGCCCTGGAGGATTTTCTAGTTGAGAGTGGATATAGGGGCCGTAGACGGGGTTTGGTGGAGGCTCGGGCGCCTATGCCTCAGGAGGTTGTTCGGGTGGAGGGGGTTCAGGCCCCTTCTAGCCAGGATGACCTGCTGCCTGAGCTTTCGATGGCTCCTGGGGTGTGTGGGTCTGACCCTTCTCCCCTTCTTGGTTCAATCCTGGGCACCCCATCTGGATCAGTTCCCTTTGGGAGTTCTGCCCCGGTAGTGGCCCCAATCCCTCCCGATATAGGGGATGGGAGTACAGGTTTAGTTTGTTTAAATCCACCTTCTATCTCGCCCATGTCAGGGGGCGGTGGTTCTGAGGAGGCATCTGTTGCTGTCGTTGTTGGTGATGGTGTGTGTATAGGAGTAAGTAACACATAAGTGAGTGTTTGGAACAATAATAGGGTGCCTACTAGAACCCTGAAGGATGGCTCTCCAGCCTATTAGGGGTGCCACCATTAATGTGGCATCAATTCTGTCCGAACGAGCTCGTTATTTGGCCTTTGATTTTTTCAACATGCTTGAGGTTGATTTTTTATTTTTGCAGGAGACTAGGGTAGGCAGGCTCGCGGATCTTCACAAGGCTAAGGCTGAGTGGAGACGTGGCCCCTCCTATTGGTCTCTTGCGGCCGAGCCGTACGGTGGGTTGGCGGTTCTTTTTACCGGCATGGTAACTGTCCAGCGGGTTATTGATCTCCAGGTAGGCAGATGTATGGTTTTGGATGTCAATCTGAGGGGGCATGACCTGCGCCTAATTAACATTTATGGTCCCCAGTCCAAGTGGGACAGGAAGTGCCTCTTCAGAGAGATAAAACCATATCTTTTTTCAGCCCGGCAAGTCATCTTTGGTGGTGATTTTAACACCATTACTAGGCCAAAGGACAGGGGAGGCTCAAAGACGACCCTGGGCTATGACTCAGTTTTTTTAAATAGCATGGTTAGACAGGCGGGGATGGTGGATGTGCACATTAGACAATCACCAGACCTCACGGGTTTCACTTTTTATAGAGGTAGGTGTAGGAGTAGGATAGATAGATAGATTTTTTGTAAAGGAGAATTTGAAAACCTTGGCACCTGTGTTAAGGCCAGTAGAATTCTCTGACCACGTTTGTCTGTGTGTATCCTTGAATGCCTCAGAGTCCCCTCAGAAGGGACGGGGCCTGTGGCGTTTGAATTCTCAGCTCTTGGAGGAGGAGGGGAACAGACAGTCTTTCAGAGACTTCTTTGAATGTCAGGAGTCACTGTTGGAGGCAGGCTGGAGTAGGTCCGAGTGGTGGGAGGAATGTAAGAAGCGGACCCGGGGGTTTTTCCGCAACCTCGTAGCCAAGCGTAACTTGTTAAAACAGCGTACCTACCAAGCCTTGAGAAAGAAATTGGACTTCCTGATTTCTGGGCAGGGAGATGGTGGGGAAATCTCCCGGGTGAAAGCGAAGATGAAGGAGTTACAATACAACCGGTATGATTCCTTGGTTCTGGAGAGGGATTACGGGAAGTACCACTCGCCGGATCCTTTTCAGAACTGTAGGAACTCGGTTGTTGCTAAGGAGGTGGGAGGGCTGTATGACATTCAGGGTGTTCTTCGCGAGGATCGTGGGGGCATTCTGGGGGTTGTGCAGTCCTTCTATTCCTGTCTTTTGTCTGAGCAGCCACTTTCCAGAGAGACGATGGATACTTTTCTAAGGGAGACTCCAGGGCTGGAAAACCTTGGTGACCAGCTTGATTCTCTGGGTAGTGATATTACTGTGGAAGAGGTGAAGGTGGCTATTGATAGTCTAGCCTCCAAAAAATCGCCAGGTCCGGATGGCTTGACCTCCGAGTTTTATAAAGTTTTCTCGGACATCTTGGCTCCTCGACTCAAGGAAGTATTTAATGAATGCCTGGCTGAGGGGTTACTCCCTCCTTCCATGAGGCTCTCTGCTTTAATATTGCTGTCTAAGGGGAAAGATCCATCCCGGATTGAGAATTGGCGCCCCATCGCACTTCTCAATACGGATCGTAAGATTCTGGCAAGAGTCATATTTAGTAGGCTGATGGAATTTTCCGGGTTGTTGCTCTCCCCATCTCAGCATTGTACTGTGAAAGGCCGTAGCACCTTTAGTGCAGTCCTTGGCATCCGGGAGGCCTTGGAACGGTGTCGTGCTGAGAAGGATGGGAAGTATTTGCTAGCATTGGATCAGGCCAAAGCTTTTGATAGGGTTAACCATAAGTACCTTTGGGCTCTCCTGGAGTGGTATGGTCTCCCAGCGAGGGTGGTTGAATGGTTGAGAGTCTTGTACAGGCAAGCCGAGAGTTTCCCTCTAGTCAATGGTTGGGTAGGTCCATCCTTCTCGGTCGATTCAGGTGTCAGGCAGGGGTGCCCCCTGAGCCCCCTCCTATATGTTTTCGCCATTGATCTTTTCGTAAGAAGGCTTGATGGTGGTGCAGTTGGAGGCGTGTACCTGGGTCTGGGTCGGCTGCTGAGGGTGGTGGCCTATACGGATGACGTCACAGTTGTCCTCTCCTCCCCGGAGGAGGCGGATAATGTGGTGGCTGTCATTCAGGAGTATTCTGTGTCATCTGGCTCCAAGGTCAACCAGGACAAGAGTGAGGTTTTCTGGATGGGGGAGGAGGGTCAGGAGTTTGACCTTCCGGATGGCCTCCCCCGGGCAAGCCAGGAGATTAAAATTCTAGGTATAAGATTTGGCCCTGGTGATTACGCCACAAAAAATTGGGATCTTAGACTGGTTGAGGCTACTGCGAAGGTTGAGAGCTGGAAGAGGTGGAGGCTCTCTCTCAGGGAAAGAGTTGACCTAATCAAGACTTACCTGATTCCTATTTTTCTGTATGTTAGCTACGTGTGTCTCTTGCCAGAATCTAGATGGACAAAGGTTCAGGCCTTGTTTTTCCAGCTCCTCTGGGGGAACAGGCTGAATCTTATCAAGCGGGTCATAACCTACAAACCGAGGAGGGAAGGAGGCCTGGGAATGGTCAACCCAGTGCTATTCTTTAGTCTGACTTTCCTTTGTTTACATCTGAAAAGTCTTATGTTGGAGACTCCTCCTCAGTGGGTAGAGGGCTTTAAAGTCTGGATGGATCCCTTCCTCAATGCTTGGATAGAGGGAGGTG